>NC_060905.1:3118839-3133839 GCF_014805685.1 Silurus meridionalis | reverse complement strand
GAAAAACAAGAAACAAATACCACTGATGTGTGTTTTATTTCAAATTCAATTTCTCGTGTGTTTATAATATTAAACTTTGGTTGTTCCAGATTCAATGTTTATGCAAAATTAAAGTTTGTTTCCATATGAAAAGGTTCAACATTACACATCTGGAGAGACGGAAAACATGCACAATTGCAGTAAATTTTTTAATAAATATTGAGTTTGGCCCGTGACGTCGTCCCAGTTTTTAATTTTGGCCCACTGTAAATTTGAGTTTGACACCCCTGCTGTAGATCATTTCTGTGCTTTCTTGCAGTGGTTTAATAAGTCATTAAATAACTGTAAATATTCTAAATGCATGCTGTAATGGTCTCATAATCATTATGTTTATATGCATAGACCTATAATATATTGACAAATGTATTAGGACTCCTGACCTTCATACGTGGTTCTTCTCCAAACTGTTATCACAGAGTTGGAGGCACACAATTGTTTAGGACGTTTTTGGATGCTGTAGGATGAAATTTGACCTTCACTTGCACTAGGAGACCCAAACCTCTTCCAGCATGACAATGCCCCTGTCACAAAGCCAGCTCCATGAAGATCTGCATTACACGGGTTGGAGTGGAAGATGTCCTGCTATAGAGCTCTGAACCTCAACCCTATTGAACGCCTTTGGGATGAATTGGAACTCTGACTGCACCCCAGACCTCCTCACCTCACCTACATCAGTGCCTAACTTTACCAAATCTCCACAAGCACACTCCAAAATTCAGTGGAACATCTTCCCAGAAGAGTGGAGGTTATTTTAACAGTACATAGCGGCCTACATGTTGAACGGGATGTTTAAAGAATGTTTAGCAATACAGAGCTCCCATCCTTCTTCTGGAATGTGTCCTGAAAGTCTTCTTTTCGAATCGCGTCAAGCACCTTCTGCGATTAGCGACCGATTTCTGCAACAGTGTCAAAACAGTGACCTTTGTGCTTCATCTTCAGGAAGAGGGCAAAGTCTGTGGGTGAGGAAGTGAGATCATGTGATTTGTTCTCCTAGGATAATCATGCACAAGTTGCTGAATGATATCATTTTCAGGGGTTGAGCTCATCCAAGGATATTCTGATCTCTAATTGTCTTCCAGTGATGCTCTTCCACTTTTGAAGCACACGTGCCACTCAAAACACCTTCAATGGCTCTTGGCAGCATCACCGTATGTCATCTCAAAAATCAATGTGGAAGAGTGGCCTAGTTTCATGTTTTCTCTTTTGTTCTAACTTTCTGTCTATGATGAAATTGCAGACTTTATATACAGAGATCCCAGGAAGACGTGGTACCGCACGTGGTCAGAATAGCACCAGTTAACACCATTAATCTTGACACTTTTCCATACCAGCTCGTATATGAAGTGCGTAGAGATCCACCACCTTGCTTTTTGCATGGCTTTAATATGAATGTCTCTTTCTCATCCTCCACTTTTGTGCACTTGAGCGGTGCATCGTGGGCCGTAGTCAATTCTGCCGATAAAACATTCCTTTTCCATTGATGTCTAATGGGGTTTGTCAGAGCGTGCTCATTTAAAGAATAATAGCGCACTTTAAAGCTGAGAATAACTTCACTGTGTTGAATTCACAGCTAAATGCACGCTCATCGATCTTACCTGCTCAGATGTTCTTTTTTATCAAGCCGCATCCTTAAATGAGACCTTAAGTGTTTTCAAGAGGGTTTAATCCTGAATAAATTTCCTGTTTGAGTCAGATATAATGTCTAATTAAATGGGAAATAAACTGTGGGCTTAAAGCTGTCTTTTGCCCTCATTCTCTTCATTTGTGAAAAGCCATCAGGGTCAGCAATCCTTGGAGAGTGGTAGCTCAGTGGTTAAGGCTCTGGGTTACTGATTAAAAGGTCAAAGCCCCGGTATCGCCAAGCTGCCACTCTTGGGCCCTTGAGCAAGGCCCTTAAACATCTGTGCTCCAGGGGCGCTGTATCATGGCCGACCCTGCTCTCTGACCCCAGCACGCAAACAAGTGCGAGGAAAAGTATTTCACTGTGTTGTAATGTTTAGTCTTCTATTCTAAACTCTATCAGAATCACAGACTCACGTTTTAATATTTTTACTCTGTTAATACATGTTCAATTTTCCCAATCGTCGATTGTCTTCTCTTCTTTTAAATTTATTTATTAAATAAATTATAATTGTTTATTTGCCCTTATTAAAAAAACATTTTTTTCATCCCAATTGCATTTCTATTAATATTCCTTTTTTTTTTTTTAATTTTTGAAAACCAAAATATTTTATAATAAATTACGACGTCAAAAACATTTGAGTAATTTCTGATTTTTTATTGCTGATGGGGTGAGAAATCACTAATCTGGGAATAAACTTTAATAGTCAAATAACTCTGATGTAAAGTATAAAAAAAAAAAAAAAAGACAATGTGTAGAGCAACTTCGAAGTTCGTGTCCTACGATGCATTGAGCCACAGAGGGGTCCGGGGGTCACCACTGGTTCCGTCGTGGAGCTGGACGTCTGTTTGAGAAGAAGCGTAACGAGACGAAGAGTGAGCAGAGTGGAGACACAGATTGAGATTCTGATTTCTTTTTACTCGATATGTCTGCATGTGTGTGTTACCATCCCATGGGTTTGTTTCAGATCAAGTCTGGTAGCGACCTACTTTCAGGTTTGACCACTTGTGCTGTAAAAGCAAGTTTTTTTGTCATTTACTCAGGAAGTTTAATGTTTTTGTTGACTATTTTATTGATCTTGAAAATTCTTAAAAACATGGTCTAATTATTACCACTAAAACACATGGGAAATATTAATAAAAAAAACCTTGGAAATATTGTAAATATTAATCGAGAAGTTTGTGGACACCTGACTGTCCTGTTCAACATTGAGACTCCATTTGCTCTATAAAGAATTTGTGCACATTCAGGGTGTTAATAAAGGCACTGGTACTGATGTAGGTAAAGTGAGGAGGCCTGGAGTGCAGTCAGTGTTCACATTCATCCTGAAGGTGTTCAAAAGGATTTGGAGCTCAATAGCAGATCTTCCACTCCAATCAATGGAAAGCAGATCTTCATGGATCTAGCTTTGTGCTTTTTGGGTAATGCTGGAACAGGTTTGGGTCTCCTAGTTAAAAAAAAAAAAGGGAAAGAGACGTCCGATACAATTGTGTGCCTCCAACTTTGTGAGGGGAAGAACCTCATATGACTGGAAAAGTCAGGTGTCCCAATACTTTTGAAACCGGGGTTTATTTATGTATATGAAACCGTATTGCACTTGCTACGCCACACCTTCAGCACTGATTCACACTGAATTCGCATGAAGTTAAACTCGTCGTTGTCTCGTCGATGGAAAAGTTGTACAGTGCTGTGATAAAGTATTTGAGATCACGATTTATTTTTATTTCTCTTTTTACACATTTAAATGATTGGATCATCAAACCAATTTTAATACTGCACAAAGATAACCAGAGTAAATACCAAATGCAGTGAAGCTCCCCAAACCTGTGCTCGCTCTCTATCGGAAAAAGCAATCAAGCTTTTTGGAAGGTGTGCGTTCGGTTACATTTGGCGTAAAATGAAAACAGAATTTTATATATATATATATATAAAAAAGAACATAATACTAACAGTAAAACGTGGTGGTGGGGGTGTGAGGATCCGAGGATGCTTAGCACCCTTTAGGACCCTGGACACCTCGCACATTTATTATTTCTTTTAAAAGAGAAAACATTTTACAATTAAGGAACAAACAAACAAACAAATCAATCCTCTAAACCTGAGGGAAGGTGTGTGTGTGTGTGTGTGTGTGTGTATGTATGTATAATATGTAGGTTTAAAAAAAAATGTAGTGGAGTGGAGCCTCTATTTAAATCTTGGGCTCAGCAGGGCGGATTATGGTGGGCCGGGTGGGAGCACCAGGAGGTCTTCAGCTGCAGAGAGAGAAGATAGAGAAAGGATGAGCATTGAGCATTCCACCAAGAGAAAAAGAAAGTAAAGAAAGAGAGAGATCAAAGAGAAAAGGAAAGTACACAAAGAAAAGTCAGACTCTGTTCCGGTGTGAAGGCAACAGATTATTTATTAGAAAAAGAGTTTAAAAATCATCCAATAAATACGAAGAAAAATCTCTAATAATTAAAGAAACCATTCAAATAAAATCTAATTAAATAAAGCAGCTACAGTGATCAAGATGGAAAGAATATATATATATATATATAGGGCATTTATAGCTACTAGAATGTAAGTGAGAATTTGTTTTATACGTAAAGGTAACTATAACGGGATAAAAAGTGAAAGTTGAATCAACTGCATACTGATACAAGTGAATACCACACACATGATCAGGATGTAAAATTCTGCCTCCTTATTGGTTGTTTTTGTCCATATATATATATATATATATATATATATATATATATATATATATATATATATATATATATATATATAAAACCATTTCTTCACAGAAGAGCGTAAAAGTGCTCCGACATTACTCTTGTTTCCATTAGGAAAAGATTTGGTGAACAGTACAATATACAATACAATACAAAATATAATTAAAAAAAATTCATTTAATCCCATTTTTAAAAAGTATTTTAGCTTAAGATATTTTTTTAATGTTTACTCACAACACACGAGTTCACTCCAGAGCGAAAATAAAAATTGAGAGAATTCAGACTGACACAAAATATTAACAAGGACAAATCTTCGGTCAGGAAATTCCACATCAATCCCAAGACTCTGCTGTGCCTCCACTTCGAAAATGTCCACAACACGTAGGACAGCGCATACGCTACACGTGCAAGAGGTTTGTGGACACTTATGTGCTCTCTGAACATCCCACTCCACATCTAGTCCCCATTATGCGGTTACAATAAGCTCCACTCTTCTGGGAAGATGCTTCAATAGATTTGATGTAGATTTGTGAATTTTCATTTAGTCACAATGGTGTTCGTATAGTCAGGTGCTGATGTAGTTGAGGCGAGGAGGCCTGGGGTGGTGTTCCAATTCATCCCAACGGTGTTCAATAGGGTTAGAAGATCTACAGCAGACAACTCAAGATCTTTCAAACGCATCCAAACCGTATAAACTGGATCGTCATGGAGCTGGCTTTGTGCACTTTGGATTATGCAGGAACAGGTTTGGAACAGGTCCAAAGACATATACAATTGTGTACCTCCAAATTTGTGTTAATAGTTTGGAAAGGAACTACATATTGGTGGGAAAAGTCTACACTTTTTGAGTTAACTGGCTGAGACAGAGCCAAAAAAAGAAAGAAAATTCTAGATCCTGATTTACAGCTTTTGCAGAAAAATGTTTGTTGCCAGACATTTTTTTGGGTTGAGTCAAACAATCACAGGTTCAAGGATTCGGTTTAAATCCTGTTTAAATCTTTTAGAAGCAGAGATTCTGTTTTCTCGTCTCAATAGCAAACTATAAATATCTTCGCTGTGCTGGACAGTGATGAAGTAAATGTAATCCGTTCCTGTACTTTAATAGCTTTTTGACGTATCGTAACTTCACTGCATTTCAAAGATAAATATCTCTTTTATTTAACTTTATTTTGCAAAATCAGTCGTTTCTCAGTAAAAGCGAGTCACCGATCAGGATCGAGCGCACGCTCCGTTTTAAATTTGCTTTGATCGGCGCTTGGTGTATCTACTGATCACCAACATACATTTACATTTGCAGCATTTGGCAGATGCACTTATCCAGAGCGACTTACAACTGAGCAGGGGAGGGTTTTTAGGGCTTTGCTCAAGGGCCCAGCAGTGGCAGCTTGGTGGTGGTGGGATTTGAACCTGTGATCTTCTGAGCCAAAGCCCAATGCCTTAACCACTGAGCTACCACCTCCACATACAGTTCAGCATCAGTTCAACATCTGGGGGGGGTATTGGTTAGGTTAGGAGAAGGAGGGGAAAATCAAGTCAGAGGACGAGCAAAAAGGGAAGGATGGACATGTCATCCCAGGACAACAGGAGGACACACAGAGGGAGGAAAAAGAGCAATGATGTATATAAATAAACAGAGAGAGAGGGAGAAAGAGAGGACATAAGTATATGCAATTTGAAAACATTCATTTAGGCGTAACACGTTGTGTATAAAGAGAAGAATACTGGTCAGGTCTGTGCACGTTCATGCCTGATGAGCATCGCATGCTAAATTAGTGTCGGAGGTGTGAGTGTGCTCCAATACCGCTTTGGATGTGGTTAAAAAAAACATGTTCGCCAGAACATTCCGTGTGGCATAAACATGATGAGTGGGAGCCTGCAAGGGTACGGGGTGTACAATGTGGTCGAGGTTTTATTCATACAGTGCCCTCCACAATTATTGGCACCCCTGTTTAAGATGCGGTCGTGGACTTCAAAAAATTCTCCTTTTTTTTTTTCAAACAACATAGAACCCAAATGCAAAAAAAGAGAAAAATCCAACCTTTTATTTAAGGACATTACTTTGGTGGTCAAAAAATCACACATTTAGAAAGAAAAAAAAAACTTGAAATCATGTGTGCCACAATTATTGGCACCCCTGATGTTAATACTTTGTACAACCTCCAACAAGACAGCACTTAATCTCCTCCTATAACATTTCACAAGATTGGAGAACACAGAGAGAGGGATTTTTGACCATTCTTCTTTGCACAATCTTTCTAGATCATCCAGTGTCCTGGGTCCTCTCTTATGCACTCTTCTCTTTAGCTCGCCCCACAGGTTTTCGATTGGGTTGAGGTCTGGGGACTGAGATGGCCATGGGAGGACCTTGAGTTTGTGACTGCTGAACCACTTTTGTGTAGATTTTGCCACATGTTTTGGATCATTATCCTGCTGAAAGACCCAATGACGACCCATCTTCAGCTTTCTGGCAGAGGCCATCAGGTTTTTATTTAAAATATCCTGGTACTTCAAAGCGTTCATAATGCCATGCACCCTAACAAGGTTCCCAGGGCCTTTGGAAGAGAAACAGGCCCACAGCATCACAGATCCTCCACCATACTTCACGGTGGGCATGAGGTGCTTTTTCGGCATACTAATCTTTTGTTTTACGCCAGACCCACTTAGAGTGTTTGTTGCCAAAAAGCTCAATCTTAGTCTCATCTGACCAAAGCACACGATCCCAGTTGAAGTCCCAGTACCGCTTAGCAATCTCCAGACATTTACATTTGTGAGTGTTAGTGAGAAAAGGCTTTTTCCTTGCATGCCTCCCAAACAGCTTGTTGGCATGTAGAGAGCGTCTGATGGTTGTTTTGGAGACTCTGTGACCCCAAGATGCCACTCTTTGATGCAATTCTGTGACGGTGAGCTTGGGAAATTTTTTTACTTCTCTTACCATCCTCCTCACTGTGCGTTGTGGCAAGATAAACTTGGGACCTCTTCCAGCCTTGTTTGTCACTGTTCCAGTTGTTTTAAACTTCTTAATGATTCCTCTGACTGTAGATATCGGCAAGTTAAGGCGAGTGGCTATTTTCTTGTAGCCATTGCCTGACTTATGAAGGTCGACACACATCTGCCTTACTTGAATGGTGTGTTCTCTTGTCTTTGCCATGTTGACAAATGGGTAAGAGAATTAGGCCTCTGTGTCACGTCATATTTATACCCCAGGGAAACAGGAAATCATGAATTACTAATTAAAAGTCCCTAGATACCCTGACCAACCTTAGCAACTACAGAAAAATATATTAAAAAGAAAAAACAATTACATTTTTCAGAGGAATTGTTAGGGGTGCCAATAATTGTGGGACACATGATTTCAAGTTTTCTTTTTTTTTCTAAATGTATGATTTTTTTTTCCACCAAAGTAATGTACTTAAATGAAAGGTTGGATTTTTCTCTTTTTTTGCATTTGGGTTCTATGTTGTTTTAAAAAAAGGAGAATTTTTAGAGGTCCACGACCACATCTTAAACAGGGGTGCCAATAATTGTGGAGGGCACTGTATATGGGGGAGAAATTGGAAAAAATTGGTTAAGGGTTTTGGATTCTGAGGGATACATGGTTCTTCAAAAGGGATTAGATTCCTCCAGAGGTTCAACACAGACTTAAACTGTCCAAAAATTTCTTCCCAGAGAGACAGGGGTCAGGGAAATACTGAGGGTACAAGATTTGATCCCGTTAAAAAGTGTATGAGGTTTATTTCATGGCCCAGCTCAGCAACTCATTGTAACTGTTTACTTAAAAAGTTTCATCTTCAAAAAAGACTACCAAGATTCCAGCTGATTGTTGGAACCTGCTTAAGACTAGTACCGACAGCAACCAATGGTCCAAATTCAGGAAACAAAATCTACTTGCACGTATCCAACAAAGGGTTTTTTTTTGGACTCTTAAACCTTCACAGCTTTCTGAAGTCTTCCGGAAGAAGTGCTTCTGAAAAGAACCTTTAGAGGACTCCCCCTAAAAGAACAATTTGAGGAACCTTTAGAGTGTATGGGTTTTTTCCACTGCATGACAAACCCAAAACTGGATCAATCATTGGTTTCCAGTCCAGTAGCAAAGGTTTGAATTGGTCCTTTGTCTCTGCTTGTGATAAAAGTAACCGATAATTTCTAATGGATTTGTGAAGCTTTTTTCAATCATATCTGCTCAAATTGCAAATGGCACTGGCATTGTCAGCCCTTGTTCTTCTTCTTGTAGGTGAAGACAAAGAATCATATATAGAGAAACTGCACAGAAACTACAGCTATTGGCAACCAGTTTAGTGCCATTGCATGTTATCCTAAAAAGAAAAAGCTCTGAAACCAAAAACAGAAGCAAGAATTCCAATTAGTAACAGCAGGACATAATAGTACTAGAGGGCTTCGAAAATACAACAGTTCTTTGCACCTCCAAAGATGCATCAAGCTGTTGATTTTTCTCCAAGAGCTTTAATAGCTGAGTTTTCTACAGTGGTCCTACTTAGAACCTTGTTTTTTAAGATGGTAAACACATCAAGCTGAAAACCGTAGCCCCACAAACTACTTTGCTGTTTCTTTGACCACTTAAAAAAAAAGCTACATCGGACAAACTACGTTGCAATAGTTTTGGTGTCAAATTAGTTCCATAAGTTCCTCTTTTTTCTGTATGTATGCAGTGGAAAAATCGCATCAATATATACAATTTTTGTCCCCGATTGTCAGTGCTGCAGGTGAAAGTAGACTTGACTTGTGAAAGGCAGAGGTGATAAGAGGAATAAAAACTACTAGTAATAAAAAAGCGTGGGTCAGAGCTGAGCATTTTCTTGTTCGCGAGTGTCCTTTGTTGGGTGCTGGATTGATAAAAAAAAGGATAAAAAAAAAAAAAAAGAAAAGGAGAGAACGATCAAAAGAATGTAAATGCATTACTGCTCCTGACTTTGCACTGCACATTTCAAAAGCAAACTCATGTACAGTATGAGCTAAAACTGCACTGCTGGACTTTAAGACTGTGAACAATTCAAACCTGTCGCTGTCGTACCTGGGAAGGGTACCATCATCCAGCCTCCGGTGGTCAAAACTGAAATGTGACGTCACGAGAACCGTTAACGAGGCTAGCATGGGCGCTGACGCTACCACACGCACTCGGGGCATGCGCACAACTTTACTAAACTACACCACTGTACAACTGTACGTGCTACAAGTGCAACGTTGTGAGTGGCAACCAGAAGCCGTGCAAAGTTACTGGAACAAACCATGTTCATGTTAGCTGACCCTTGAAGAATTATTTCTTGCTTTTCCGAGCATGCCAAAAATTTGGTACACCCATGCAAAAAACTATTTCGGCAACAAGATCCATATCTACACTATTGTAACTACCATTAAAGTAAAATAAATGGCTAGATGCTAAACCTAAATAATCCCACAGAGAGCATCAGGACCCACTTTGCTGATGCTAGTGTTTCCCTTTAATGCCCCATCAAACCGCTTGATTTACAAACAACGCCCTGAAACATTCCATACCAAACTCATAGGTTTAGGCTGACTTTACAGGGTCACCTTAGTCCAAGTGCTCTGTTGACCGTTTCTGAAAACTAGGATTGATAAATGTGTTGACAGAGCAAATGTAGGATAGACTTTACTACAGCACAATGAAATTCTTTCTTCGCATATCCTAGCTTGCTTGGAAACTTGGGTCAGAGCGCAGGGTCAGCCATGATATGGTGCACCTGGAGCACAGAGGGTTAAGGGCCTTTCTCAAAGGCCCATGAGTGGCAGCTTGGGGGTACCAGGAGCCCTTGAGCAAGGACATTAGTCCAAATATGAACAAAAGAGCGAACTGCTCTATCACAAATAAAGAAAGAGGTCAATTGTTTTTCTATATCTATACAGTCAAGCTCTTGATCAGTGGAACCCCACTGGTCCTTCACGCCTCCATGTGAAAATATATTTCCAACCACTGTTGAAACGTTCCAAAAAGTTCAAGAGTATTTGTTTGAAATCCTTAGAACAGCATTTTTGCATTTGTCTCAGTTGGTATAAGTTAGTTCAGGTTTAAGGTGAACTACAAAGACTACAATGATCAGTACTAACCTCCAGCACACACTCAAAAAAACAAGAGCTGTAGTATGCAAGCTGATAGATTCACAGGTGAAAGAGTACACGTATGTGAGAATTCTTAAATATCTTTAATCATTAGTTAGAGATTAGTCACAAGAATAATACTTGTGTGACCTAGAACATTTGTACACCTTTCTATCTTTGTCTTTCTCTGTCTTACACCCAAGACTGTAGCATTCTGATATGGGTGATTCCTGTTTTTTGTGGCTTCTTCTAACATGACCCCATATGGAGTTATCATGCTCAACCGTTTCTTCTGTTCCGCACATACATATGTCAGCCCTTCCTCTCTTATCATATAGTATATATTCATGTATGACACAATAAAGCTTTGGAACTTCTCTCTGAAAGCTGACTCGTGTGTATCATTGAGACTTCCCCGTACATGAAGGAGAGCAGAGATCGAGAGGAACGGCTAAATTAGAGTGAATCCTGTCTAGACGACAAAGGGAATTCTGTCCAGGGGGGCAGAAAATAAAACAATTACTTACAATGTGCTTGGCGAATCCGATGAAGTCCTCATGGTTGGTGTTGATGTACGACATCGAGATGTCGATCAGAAACAGAACCTAAAGACAAGAGATTTGTAATGACGAGACAGCAGGGAGATTTTTCAATGAGGGTGGGAAGATTGGAATTCTTTGGGGATTTTAGACTGTTAAGCATGTCGTTTGGAGGGGCAGGTCTTTGTAAGGATTGGGTAGAGAAGACTTTGAGGAGAGAGTTCTTTGAGAAGAGAATTATTTAGGGAGAGTGTTCTTTGGAGGGGATCCTTGGGGGTGAGAATTCTTTGCCATGGCATCCTTTCGGGAATAGTTCTTTAGGGAGAGAGTTCTAAAGAACTCTCTCCCTAGATTATTCGGTGAAAAAGTTGGAGGCCTTTGAAGGAGAAGATACCTTGATGAGTTCTGTGAGAGTTCTTTGGGGAAAGAGCTTATTGGGAAGAGAGCTCTTTAGGGAGAGTTTTTTAAGGCATTATCTAGGAAGAATGTTCTTTAGGGAGAGAGTTCTATAGGTAGAGGGTTCTTTGGGGGAGAGAGGGTCTTTGGGGACAGAGGGTCTTTGGGGAAAGAGGGTCTTTGGGGAGAGAGGGTCTTTGGGGAGAGAGGACTTTGGCGGAGAGAGGGTCTTTGGGGAAAGAGGGTCATTGGGGAGTGAGGGTCTTTGGGGAGAGAGGACTTTGGGGGAGAGAGGGTCTTTGGGGAGAGAGGGTCTTTGGGGAAAGATGGTCATTGGGGAGTGAGGGTCTTTGGGGAGAGAGGACTTTGGGGAGAGAGGGTCTTTGGGGAGAGAGGTCTTTGGGGAAAGAGGGTCTTTGGGGAAAGAGGGTCTTTGGGAAGAGAATTATTTAAAGACATCCTTTGGGAAGAAAGTTCTTTGTGGTGAGAGTTCTTTCGGGGCACTTTTGGGTAAAGCGTTCTTTGGGTAGAAAATCATTTAGGGGAGGGTTATTTGTGTAGGTTGAGTTATTTGTAGGGAAAAGAATCTTTTGAAGGAGAGGATACCTTGATGAAGAGTTCTCTGGGGAGAGAGCTTAATGAGAAGAGAGCTCTTTAGGAAGGGTTTTTTATTTGAAGGCATTATCTAGGAAGAAAGTTCTTTTGGTTAAAAGTTCTTTGGGGAGAGAGTTCTTTGGAAGCATCCTTTGGGGATAGAGTTCTGCAGGAAGTTATTTATAGAGAGTTTGGATGATAGTTGTGATCAAGAAAACAGGCCGTATAGGGGACAGTAGTTTGTGCAAATATAAAATTTTAAGAAGATATAAGATATAAGATTTTTAGGGACTGATCCTTTCTTTCAGAATAATTCTAAAGTTAAACTTATAAATAAATTTCAGTTTCAAATCTGTTACATGCTTTATTTTTTTGAATATTCTTATGTTAGAGAAAGTGTGTGTGTGTTACCTGGCTCTTGGTCTTGCCCTCTTGCTCTCGGATGTATGTAGTGACAATTCTCTCGGTCTCCTCCCTCAGCCGGGGGTATGAATTCAGCTGCAGACACAAACATCACAACACTGCAACATACAGTGTTTACTGTATATTCACACACACACACACACACACACACACACACACACACACACACACACACACACACACAAGCTCATGCAGCGACAAAGCGTTGAAGCTGCCCACAACCAAAGCCAACCACCAGCATTATCTAGTTCACACCAATAAAGACTGCAATCGGCACACACACGAAACCAATCAGAACAAAGCTTTTACCATCAGCTGGGTATTTATATTTATTTATAAATCTGTATTAGAGCTGCACTAATCATCACACTGAAATCACTTTTGCGATATCCTGCCTGTACAAAGATTTTTTTTTTTCCTTTGGTAGTGCAATGTGTGGTACAAATTATAGTAATAAAAATTTAATAAAAAAGAAACAAAAATAAAAACATGAATAATCTAAGATGCACAGGTAAAATAATATATGAAGTGAAAATACAAAGGAGATTAAAAATTGTGATAAAATGGAAAAAAAAAAAGTTTTCACCGCACTTCACTTTTCCCACATTTTGTTACAGTTTTATTCCAAAATGGATAAAATTCAATATTTTCCTCAAAATTCCAAAAACAAAAACCCATAATGACAACATAAAAGATGTTTGTTTGAAATTTTGAAAATGTATTAAAAATAAAACATGAAAAATATCATAATAAATTAGTGGGGTCATTAGGTTTTGTTTGTAGAAGTTTGAAGAAAACAATGAATTTAATCAATTTTGGAATTAAACTAACATAAAATGTGGGGAAAAGTGCTGTGAAAACCTTCTGGATGCACTGTATATTCCACTGCATTGTACTATATTACAGAGCACTATTCCAGGCCTGCAGCTATTGGTTATTTATTTATTTCCTATGAAAAAATTAAATGCACTGTATGGTGTTTTTAGTTTTTGTTTTTTTTAGTTTGAAATTATTGCAAACTTTGAAACTTTGTCATTTTCTTTGGCCTAAATCTTCTCATCGCCCTTCACTTTTTTTCCTTCCCCTTCCTCTGTTTTTCATTCTGCAGCGTATTCTGTGTTTACCTGTGCAGAGCGTTCCAGGGTTTAGCGAGCTGTGCATCAGTAATAATGCTCCGTGTGTGATTAAATGATCTAAACGAAGCATTTTTTTTTTTGTATTTGAATTAATCGAGTTATTGGAATAATCACTTCAGCCCATTACTGCATTAAGTACTACATTACTTTACAGTAGATTTATGACAATACATTAAACTATATTACATTACATTGCATTATACTATAATACATTGTTACATGTATATATTATACTTTTTACATTATTTTATTAACTGTTTTTACTTATTTAAACACAGTATGCAAAAGTTCAATATAGTGAGTTTTTAAATAAGCAAAAAAAATAAAGAAAAGAGAGAGAGATGGGATGTTCTTCGATGTGCACCCAAGAGTGGAGAAAAATATATTTACGGTATGTTTATGTACAGTATGTATGTTCAGGATGCAGTTTCTTCTGTTTCCACAAGGGGGCAGATAAATCTCGTTACTCCACTAAACAAGGGGCTAATGGGCATGCTGGAATTATGACTGACTCTGTTTACACCCATTGGTCTCATGACTCCAATCTTTTGTACCCGTTTGGATTGAAAATTATTATTGCAAGCCTGAAATATGTAGTATGTTTGGGGAATAACACAGTGGGGGGACATAAAACTGCTTGTCGTTTAATTTAACGCAGTTTAATATTATTAACATTTGTAATAACAATATATTTTTAAAACGGTTTTAAAACAAATGCCTGCTTGGTAAAATAATTGATAAAAAATTATTTTGTAAAAATAAAATAAATCACAATTAATGCTTTCTTTTTAATTCTATTAATTGCAGAGAGTAATCAATTAAATTGGCACAAATTAAATAGATTAAATAAATTTAAAAAATGTAATTGTTAGATTTGTGTGTGTGTGTTTTGACATTAAATATTCATTTTTCTAAAGATATGTTCTACTTTACTGTTCCACTAATTTCAGCAGACTTTATCAAATGTCTTCATTCCTTCACTCCCTCGATATGTGGAAGTGTCAGAATTTTTTCAGTTTAAAAGAAATTCTTGCAGCTGGACATAAAAGGCTAAAGAATCCATAGTCACTTCCTGGTTAGCGGCTAATGGTAGCGCGTTGGATTCTTTAGCATTTTAATGCATGCGCAAAACAAATCTTTTCTGGTATGGAGCGAGCAGCCACTGTGATACTGAGCTAACTCCAGTTTATTTTTAAAACCCCTGGCATTTTTGTGTATGTTTTCAATTTTAATAAAAGTAATACAAAAATGCACTCAGAATGCAAGATGGAGAATAAAAAACCTTGCGGTCATATCTATAGACATTATCCCAGAATGTTCTTGTGACTAAACACTACCAGTTCCATAAGCTGGTCACCTCTGCCCTGGATTGTGTCTGATTACATGTAAAACCTATGAACTATATAGTTATTATTATTATTAGCCATATTATGTTATTATTCAGCACTCCATACCTCAGGAACCAA
>NC_060905.1:3091339-3108839 GCF_014805685.1 Silurus meridionalis | reverse complement strand
GAGATCTCATTCGATCGCTTATTTCTGCACTTAAAAAGTATTTGTAGCCTGTTTTAACAAACAAATACACCGCAAATGACCGTAATGTAAACATAATTTAACACTTACTCATGTGGTAGTGGTTGATTGCGAGTGTGAGACGCACAAAACGCTCGTAACCTCCTCGGTTTCCATGGTAATTCTATTTACTTTCGTTTTCACAGCACCATCACTGATTTTCTTGGGAGAAATTTTTCAAGATTTCTAGAGAAATAAAAATATAAAACTAAAAAAAGTTAAGTTTTTGCTGCACTGAACAACGAGAGCGACCGAGTGATACGTCATCAACTAAGCGACTGATGCGACCCTCCGCCGAAAACAGGGAACCGACAGCATGGGTTTGCTCGTGCCTTTGTATCTCCGTTTGCTCGTACAACAGGGTTTTACTGTACTGACTTCAGAAACCTATTAACATCCGGGAAAATATCCGAACATTAACAGTTTTACCAAAAGTCTCGTCTAGAAAATCATTGATCTCCGTAGCAGTGTAAAGCTGTACGTGTATACACTGTATGTGTATATATATATAGTATATATATATATAAAATTAACAGTCCAAAGCATCCGCATCTCACTCTATTTTATTAGCTTTAATTAATAACATTCAGGGTTGTTTTTTTTAAATATCAAAAGCATTTGAATAACTTTTCAAGTTTTTGTAAATACTGTAAATGAGTCTTTAGTTCGTGGTGCATGAAAACGTGCACGGCGCTGGGCGCGTTCTCGCAACAACATTAAATGAACAGTGGACGCCGGTGTTTGCATTTACGCTGTTTGCGGAGTGAACTTCTCTAGACGATCTATTTTAAGCTGCATTTTAGTACCAGCGCCCTCTATGGTCACAACATACGATGGTCACAGATTCTGGTGTAACACCGCCATGCACCACATCACCATCCACAACATTTAACAACCTCAAAGCATTGTGGTGTGTTTTTAAATGGGAGGATCTGCTTTCGATCCACTTGTCATTACTGAACTCACACAAACAAACCGGGTCGGGTTTACACACGCTCCATTCTTCACGCCGTGTGCTGGACATTTGATTCTCCTTCAGGAGTTTCTAGTACAGCGCAGAATTCATGGTTTTCATCGGTTATGGTGAGTCTTCCAGGTCCTGAAGCTGCAAAACATCCCCAGATCATCACATTACCCCCACCATGTTTGACTGTTAGTATGATGTTCTTTTATTTCCAGAAAGCTCAATTCACATAGTTCACATTGGACCAGGCAGGTTTGGAGAGCATTTTTGTCCCTTTTAATAATGAAATCATCCTCAACTGTGTTTCATATTTACTCTGGTTATTGTTTTATTAAAATGAGCTCGATGATCCAAATCATTTAAGTGCAACACAAATGCAAAAAAACAGTCCACGGGTCTGTGGAGGTTTATTTTGACTGTATGACTTCATGGCACTGAGTCTCTTCGTCTGTTCTAGACAGTTAAAATCATGCAGGGCAGATGTTTTGCACCAGGTTTGATTTTCAGATCCAGCTGTTGCTCAGTAATCCTGTCGTGTCTGTGCAGCTGACTCTGATGCGGTCGGTGAGGCAGAGCATCATCGAGCAGCGCTTCCCCGAGTTTGTGAGGAACTTCATGAGGAGGATGTTCTCCAGCGGCGAGACGTATCCTGGCTGGGCCGTGGACGCCCTCGCATCAGTCAACATCACTCTGGAATAAAATGTCTTTATATTTATATTTGTGTATATAATATGCTTGTATGCAAATTTTTATGCTTCTTTTTTATTTTATTTTTTTATTAAAATTTAAAATAATTAAAATAAATAGAAAATTAAAATAATTAAAATTCATTTATTTTATTTTATATTTTTTGGGCTCATGGACTTCTCCCTTCCAGACTTCCACATCTGTACAGATGTTCATTGGTCTGTTTTTAACCGATGACTAATTTTTACTACTGTATCTGGTTTTTATTTCAAATAAAACAAACAAAAACACTGTTATTGTGGGTTTTTTTTTTTTTTAAAGAAAAATATTACACATAAAATTTGCATTTTTATCTTTTCAGTGTCGGATTTATTCAAATCTTATTTATATTTGTAGAGCTTTTATTAACAATATACATCGTCTCATAGCAGCTCTACAGAAATAATGCAGTATATTTATATATATTGTATAAAAGTTTTTTCCCAATGAGGGATCCAGTGGTGACTATGGAAGAGGAAAAAGTGCCTGAGACTTCATGAGGAAGAAACCAGGGCAGGAACCAGATTCAAAAGGGAACCTCATCCTCATCTGGGTGACACCAAACGTCCATTTCCATCGTTCCATCATTATTGAGGTTTTCTGTTCAGTCTCAGGTGCTTAAATGCAAAACTATGATCCTGAGGGATTGTAGTAGACGACGACTTCTTTCAACTTCTCCCATTAGAGGTCTCCACAGTGGATCATCCGTCTCCATACCCCCTGTCCTCCACATCTGCCTCTTTCACACCAACTACCTGCATGTCTTCACCTTACCACATCCATAAACCTCCTCCTTGATCTTCCTCTTTTCCTCCTTCCTGGTGGCTCCATCCTCAGCATTCTTCTAGCAATATAACTCATGTCCCTCCTCTGCACATGTCCAAACCATCTCAATCTCACCTCCTTCACCTTGTCTCCAAAATGTCCTACATGCACTGTCCCTCTAATAATAGTAGACTGTTGATATTAATAATTGATATTAAATCCATCCTCAAAGTGTTTGAGTTGCTCTGTAATGTCATGGATTTGTAGGCTGTTGATGGGGAACAGTCCTCACACAGAGTGGCCTCCACTTGAACAGAACTTCAACCAGAGGTGGAGCATCTGGATGAATCGGGCAGATCTGAGAAGAAGAAAAAGGACAGAAACACTGTTCATTGGTACCTCAGGAGCATATTTACCTTCACAGAGAGAGGGGGAGGGGAGGGTAATAAAACTAAGCATTATTAAGTATCTTTATTGTTTCGTAAAGGTTTAGACTTTGTCCGGCGTGTTTAAGGTGCAGGTTTAGACTCTGGTAAGACCAGCTATGGCATTTAGTCCCCAATTCATCCTGTAGCCACGGCTTTTGCACACATGCGCATAAATCCAAATTATGACCTGCAGAGGATTAAGTACTGATTTACCCATCAAGTCATCAGATGTTTTTCAGGGCTGCAAACAATTGAATTAGCCACTAGATGGCAGCATGAACAACAGGGTCTGTTTCCATGGCTGTGTCCCAAACCACATCCTGCATAATTTTCTATTTTACATTACAATATTAACACAGCGTATATTTTAATACTCAAGTGCGTCCTGCAGTTGATGTTTAAAAACCATGCTCATTGCCCAAGCCACATTTACAGACAAAGCTCCTTTTTCAGAGCCATTTACAATTCCTCATTTATACAGCTGAGTTGAGGGTCTTACTAAGGGGCCCTGATATATTGGTTCAATTCCATTTTAATTAATTGTTATTTATTGAGCACTTTTAACAATACATTTTGTTCAAAAGCGGCTTTACAGGTATGAATAGTTTATAAAATATGAATGTATATGTGTTACCTGAGCAGTTGAGTGTTAGGGGTCTTGCTCAAGGGCCAAGCAGGGCGTCTTGTTGGTCGAGGAATTTAAACTTAAAACCTTCTGATCAGTCCAACATCTTAACCACTGAGCTACATTTACATCATGCCTAATATTTGCACCATTTGGCAGACTCCTTTATCCAGAGCGTATTTCATTCATACAACCGAACAGCTATTGTGGTAAGGGCTTTACTCAGGGGCTGAGCAGTGTCACCTTGGTGTGGCTGGGATTTGAACTCATTACCTTCTAATCAGAAGTCATCTTAACCACTGAGCTTCCTCTACATGAGATGGCATGAGGAAGAAAACTTGAGAGGACTTAATAGCCATCCTCATCATCACCCCCGAATGTCCATTCATTACACTTTCATCATTGTGTAGTGTGTGTGTGTGTGTGTGTGTGTGTGTGTGTGTGTGTGTGTGTGTGTGTGTGTGTGAAATCTGCTTATTAACAAAAAATGAACAAAATACATCAAAGATATTTTTTTTTTTGTCGTTTTCTCATTTGTGTTTGTGTGTCGTTTAAAATTTCATATCTGCATTAACGTCGTTTTATTTTGCGATCAACAGCTGGATGAGGCTCGGCATGAATGAGGGATGTGTGTGAGAGAGAAAAAGAAAAGTGCGATGACATCTAATATTCATGCGTATGAATAATTCAGGGGAAAACAAACAGCCCTTGGGGGCAGAAGGTTTATAGAAATGTACACAGACGCACCGGGTGAAAGAGCGATCGGTAAAAATATCCAGTTCTGTTCCTGCTCATGTGGAGGAACCCTAAACTCTAGAACCCATTTCAGTAATGAAGACTTTTTGAGACTTTTTGAGTTGTGTGGCCAAATATATTAGGAGACTTGACTTTTCCAGACATCTGTGGCTCTTTTTTTCCCTCCATTTAAAATAGAAGACCCGAAGCTGTTCCAGCATGAACATGCACAATGATTTCCATGGGTTGGAGAGGAAGATCTCCTGCTATAGAGCTTTAAACTCTACTGATCACCTTTGTAATGAATGATTCATGCTGACTGCACCCCTGACCTCCTCACTTCACCTACATCCTGTAGTACCTGACTTTACTAACACCCATGTGGCTGAATGAATCTCACACAAAGCTAGAAGAACATCTTCATCTAGATGGATGGATGGGTGGATGGATAGATGGATGGATGGATAATCCACAGTCTACTACAATGTGCTCAGGATCTTCAGTTTGCATGAACAATTCTGCATTTGAGCGCCTTTCACTGAACATCTCAACAACGATGGAACTGTAATGAATAGACATTCAGTGTTGAGGCAGAGGTTCCCTAATCTGGATCCTCTCAAGATTTCTTCCACATGAAGTCTCAGGAAGTTTTATGCTCACCATAATCACCACTGGTTTACTGATTAGAGATAAAAATTCATATTTTATAACATCTGTATCTCTATAAAGCTGCTTTGGGACAGTGTGGGTTTATATGCAATAATTTAATTAATAGTAACAACAACAAACAACAACAATAATAATAATAATTATAATAATATTAATTAAGAGAAATGGAGGGGGGGGTAGATATATAGAGATAGAGATTTAGGGAGAGAGAAAATGAGAAAGAGGAGGGGTGATAGAGAGAGAGAGAGAGAGAGAAATGGAGAGACGGGGGGGGGGTTAGGGTTAGATATATGGAGATTTAGTGAGAGAGAGAAAAGAAGAAAGAGGAGGGGTGATAGAGAGAGAGAGAGAGAGAGAGAGAGAGAGAGAGAGACTGCGGGGTGGTACCCGGTTCAAGTGGTGATGCTCCGGAGGAGAGTCTTTGCGCGTCTCACGAGCTCTGTGTTGCCAGATTGGGGGATTCCCTTTCCTTGTAGGAAGCCATACACGCTCGTGTAGCTCAGCAGACACACTTCGATGCACTTTGGACCGGTTTATACAGAACTATTATTTTTGTGTTATCTGGCAATCAGGCAAATCTGTGCAATCTGGCAACCCGTGTTTGGGATGGTGCGCAGAGGGGAGACATGGACTCCGGAGTGCAGCGTGAAACGCACAACTAACGTGAAAGGGTGGAAGTAAGCTGGGCTGGAACCCCGTCATCGTGTGTGTGTGTGTGTGTGTGTGTGTGTGTGTGTGTGTGAGGCTTGGCCCGGCGGTGCGCCATGATGGAGCTGGATGGGTTATGTGCAGTTCACTCTATTGTTGGCGCTTTCTAATGACGTCACATACACAACTTGTAATCCTTATGATATATGGTATGTCACATCTTGCAGACCTTATATAACATATTGTAACATCTTTCTCTTTTATTTCATTTTTATTTTTTAACAACACAAGCCTAACAATTCAACAACTGCAAACTTCAAATTATGTAAACCGTATGCTCAAAATAGCATGTCTGTGTCTTAGGAACAATAAAACACAGTTAAACAAAGTCTTTCACGTGTGATGGTCTCATGAACATTCTGCCACATCTACTTGTCGCGACTCTGTTGCTAACATCTGAAAGGTGTGTGTGTTGTGCTTGTTTCTGGTACTGCTTTTGTATGTTTCTTATCGGTAAGAATCTTTCGATTGGTCTGGATCAAATTTGACACTTGTGTTTGTTGCGACTCTTCTCTGCAGTCCTCCAGGCACAGTCATGAGATGTGTCCGATTTTTTCATACAACAGTTTGACGGCAACCAATGTGCTCTGTGTTTCGTGTCTAACTAACCTCTTACTTGTTCACCCTCACACAGAGTTTTAAGATCTTTCGCTCCTCTGTTGTAGTAGGCCTGTTTGCATTGGTTGTCTTTCACAGCCTGCTCTGTGTTTATAACATCTGGCTTCAGAAGACTGGCCATCCCTGGACTATCACCTTCTGAAACAACTGAAATGTCTCATCCTTACCAGTTTCCCTCTGGTTCTTTTGTAGAATCCCTTCTGATATGGACAGGTACTGCAACATTTGAAACCCTGTCTTGGTCCTCTCCAGAGGTGGCAAAAGTACACACATCCATTACTTAAGTAGAAGTACAGATACTCATGTTTTATAGATAGATAGATAGATAGATAGATAGATAGATAGATAGATAGATAGACAGACAGACAGACAGACAGACAGACAGACAGATTAAATATAAAGGCTATAACAGTGTAGAGACGTGTGGACATCATTAAGAGCCTTTGCTATGTTTCCACACGGACAGTTAATGAGGTGATACCGGAGAAACTGCACCTCTTCAAGTCAAGAAGCTTATATATATTAAATCATAGACATTTTACAGATTTGAATGATGTTTTGTTTTTATCTGTACGATCAATAAAGACAGTAATTTAAGGTCGTTTCGCCATTATGAGGGAAAAACCCACAAAACGCCACCCAGAGGATTAATTGTGTAAAACATGGCGGATTTGGTGTTTGATTTGAGACTTGGCGCAGAAATAAAACAAAAGTTGACTGATTTAAAAATATTTTTCGGTGGAGTTTATTTATTTATTGTATATTTAAGTAAAGAAGGGACGTCGTGAATAAGTGTATGTTTTGCTGGAGGTTTTAATTTCGCCTCTTTTATATTTAGTTATTTATTTATGTATTTATACTTTTATAAAAATGGTAAAAACAGAAATGCGCGCTGAATTAATAGCGTTAATAACATTTAGTGCCGTTTAGTGCTCCATTACTTCCCACCTCTGCATTACGATCATTTGTGGTGTATTTGTTTGTTAAAATAGGCTACAAATACTTTTAAGTGCAGAAATAAGCGATCGAATGAGGTCTCGGAACAGATTAAATCACTTTTATATTCATTCTTATGGGGAAAATCAGTTCGAACGTACGAGCAAATGGACCCACGAGCAATTTTCAAAAACAAATTATGAGAGAAAGAGAGAGAGAAAGAAAGAAAGAAAGAAAGCGAGAGAGAGAAAGAGAGAGAGAGCACACCCCCGGACGCACTCTGCCCCAAACCGTGTTATGAGTTTGTTGTTGTTGTTGTTGTTGCACTGCGGTGTTTTATGGCGGTTTGGCAGACCAATGAAAAGGTGGCCCTTTATACTCCTGATGGAGAATGGTGCACTGTGATGTCATAGATAACTTGTCATGATTGGTAAACTGTAAGTCTGCCTCTAGTGGTGACGTGTGGAAATACAACTGAATGGGAATCCTCTCTTACACCTTAACACCCTTTAATGAATTTCAGTTTTTGGTCTGTCAGTGAAAACACGTCGCTTTAAATGATTTAAATAGAAATGTAAAGTTGTTAGTAAGAAAATGTGAGGTTTAGTTGCAGTCAGTCGGCAGGAAGCTGCGACCATCCGGTCAGGCGACATCAGACTCTCACTGCCGGTTACTCGAAGCCCCGCCCCCTGTTAAAGATAACCTCCAAACACCAATAGTTAACACTGCAATTTTCCGCACCTTTTTTTTTTTATCTGCTTTTTTTATCTCACATATTCTTGTCCCGCCTTAATATTTTGCATGGAACAATATCCTTATGAGGACTTTCAATATTTACTCAATTTACCTACTTATTATTATTATTTTTTTTTACAAAAGTTGCTTTGTCAGCGTCTTCTTCTTGATGCTCCGCCTCTAAATAACAGTTTTCCATCAATATAAAAACAATTCCTGTTTTTCAGCTTTATGTCGGTTTAAGCAGTAAGGGGAAAGAAACAAAGCGATGAAGAAAGCCAGAAAATCTGTATTGTTCAGTGAGTACATTCATTTTAAGAGAACAGAGGCAGTAGTGAGGAGAGAGGTAAGAAAAGCGAAAAGAAATTACTGGAGAGATTTTTGTAATAGAATAGGGGAAGATTTAGAAATGAATGAATTCTCACATATATATGTAAAGCAGAATTCATCAGGAAGTATAGACATGGAGTTTAATTTATATGAATTAAAGAGAGCACTTGTAGGGGTCAAGCATACGTCTCCATGCAAGGACGACATGCTATGAGATGATTACGCATTTATCAGACTAATTTTAGAGTATAATTCTAAGACTTTTTAACAAAATATGGGAATTTACCTGCAGATTGGAAGCATGGGGTGGTAGTGCCAATAGTCAAACCAGCGAAAGACCACTATCAGCCAATTAACTATAGACCTATTGCGCAAATTTATGTAAAGTTATGGAACGAATGGTTATGAATAGATCGAGATGTAATTTAAGGAAGAAACTTTTTTTAGCATGTCAGAGTGGATTTAGAAAAGGAAGAAATACGATGGATTCAATATTGTGTTTGGAAACTGAAATTCGTAAAGCTCAAATTAATAAACAAGTATTAGTGGTAGTGTTTTTTGATGTAGAAAAAGCCTATGATATGCTGTGGAAGAGGGCTCTTGATGAAACTGGAAAGCTTGAAAATAAACAGAAGGATGTATAACTGGATTTAGAGTTTCTTATTTGGAAGAACGATTCAAAGTAAGAGTAGAGACCGCATTATCTCAGACCCTTCCAATTGAGAATGGAACTCCCCAGGGAAGTATGAGCAGCCCGATTCTTTTTAATGTAATGATTAATGACATCTATCATAATGTAGATAATGGAATTGGAAGGTCATTATACGCTGACGATGGAGCACTATGGAAAAGGGGCCGAAATGTTCTATTTGTAGAAAATAAAATTCAAAAAGCAGTAAACGAGGTGGAGAATTGGGCGAATGATTGGGGCTTTCAGTTTTCTGTGGCAAAAACAAGTGGTGTGTTTTTTGTAAAAGAAAAATAATCCAAGCTCGAATATTAAAACGTATGGTTATAAGTTGGAAAAAGTAAAGATAGTAAGGTTTTTGGGAATGTGGATGGATTCTAAATTAAATTTTATATTCAGAACACATATTCAGAAATTGATCGGAAAAATGCAAAAATAGAATGAATGTATTGAGGTGCTTGTCAGGAGCAGAATGAGGGGCAACTTGTCAGTCATTAAAAATAATTTATTGTGCTGTGATTAGATCAAACATTGATTAGGGATGTCTAATATACATGTAGGAACCTTTAAAAATGTTCTTTGTTTCCAATGTTTTTTTTTATAATGTCAATTTATTTATTTTATTTCTATTTTTAAAAAATTAATATTACATAACATTGTTTTTTTTGTTCAGTTATGGGTTAATTTTATATCCAGAAAATTAATTTGATAAATGTTTTATTGTTGGTCAATGACTGTTGACCAGAAGGTTAAAGGTCATGAGAGTTAGAACGCGGAAGAGAGAAGCAAGTCACATGATTTGTGCTACATGAGACCTGGGACCTGATGCTGTTCATGGTTCATCCTGGTTTCCTTGGATGGATGTAAGTGATTGTTTTTTTCATGTTTGTGCTTAAGAGGATTTCTTTAACCCTTCACACTGCGCATGTGCACCAACTGGGCCCCAACGAAAACACAGTGTATGTGACTGAGTTGTTGGTTCATATATATTGCATACAGAACTGAGTTTTCTGATAGACTGTGTAATATTGGTTTTATTTTGTATCTCTTTATGTTTTGAGGTCTTTCATTTTACTTTTCATACCCTTTTGATACCAGTATTATTTCTACAGTTGTTTACTGGTTTTATACATTTTTCATACAGCAAAACTAAAATAACTGTAAAACTCTGAAATAAGAAAAATAAATATGGTTTGTTTATTTACTATGCTGAATTTGTACTCTGGTGTTTCATTCATTGGGGTTTCTTTATTGTAATAGAGACTGGTTTAAGTAGAAGAATATTACTGGCCAATTCACCATTCAACTGCCAGGAGTTACATTAAAAAAATATAAAATTGTAACCTTTTGGGTTTAAAAACAGGGTTAAATCAATCTTTGTGTTTTTGCTGGAGGGCATTTAGATCATCTCCGGTAGCCTCACTATAAGTTGAAATGGGAGAATTGCCCCTAGAACTGCGTAGGTTCCAGCTGAGATTAATGTACTGATATAGTGTAAAGGTTTAGCCTTAACCTAGGGTTAGGGGTAACCCTAACCCTAACCCTAGATTTTGAAGACTATTGGTGTTTGGACGTTATCTTCAACAGGGGCTTCGAGTAACCGGCAGTGAGAGTCTGATGTCGCCTGACCGGATGGTCGCAGCTTCCTGCTGACTGACTGCGACTAAACCTCACATTTTCTTACTAACAACTTTACATTTCTATTTAAATCATTTAAAGCGACGTGTTTTCACTGACAGACCGATGACTGAAATTCATTAAAGGGTGCAAAGGTGTTAGAAAGGATTCCCATTCAGTTGTATTTCCACACTTCACCACTAGAGGCAGACATACAGTTTACCAATCATGACAAGTTATCTATGACATCACAGTGCACCATTCTCAATCAGGAGTATAAAGGGCCACCTTTTCGTTGGTCTGCCAAACCGCCATAAAACACCACAGTGCAACAACAAGCAGTAGCCTTTCAGCACCCATTTAGCAGTGGTCACTCGGCATCGCGCAACACATAGCATTGACCGCAAGAAT
The DNA here is from genome assembly GCF_014805685.1 of Silurus meridionalis. Classification (NCBI taxonomy): domain Eukaryota; kingdom Metazoa; phylum Chordata; class Actinopteri; order Siluriformes; family Siluridae; genus Silurus; species Silurus meridionalis. The sequence continues at coordinate 3,097,827 of NC_060905.1, read as the reverse complement.
CACACAAGATCAATTCTATACCCAGTAAATTTTAAGTGTGCGGAATACTCTTCCGTGTTTTTACTGCCACGCTGGGGCGAGTACAATCACCTGATCAGAGCACACCGAGCCGGATAGGAAAACCTCCTAACAAAAGGGAGCAGAGCCGAGCCAAGCCAAACCCAGCCAGAATCATGGGGAACCGGGGGATGGAGGAATTGATCCCCAAAATCAACAAACTCCAAGACGCGTTTAGTTCCATCGGGCAGAGCTGCAACTTGGATCTGCCGCAGATCGCCGTGGTGGGAGGACAGAGCGCCGGAAAGAGCTCGGTTCTGGAGAATTTCGTCGGCAGGTCGGTTCCGTTTTGTCTCTCATGTCCGGGTGTGTGTGTGTGTGTGTGTGTTTGTGCGTTTTTGTTTTCTGCCTGTGCCTTTTTCTGTTTTGTTTTGCCTAAAAATGTTGTTACATTGAGGTTTTCAGACCATTCGATTGTCATTGAATCAGGTGCAGCAACACAGCGTTGTTTCTGGTGTACATTTTGATTCTAATCTGCAAACCAGAGATACCCGTCTCTGCAGCACCTTTCTGTGGGGTGTGCTGAGTTCAAATCTAGTGAATGTTCGAACTGATTTTCCCTATAAGAATGAATGTAAAAGTGATTTAATCCGTTCCGAGATCTCATTCGATCGCTTATTTCTGCACTTAAAAAGTATTTGTAGCCTATTTTAACAAACAAATACACTGCAAATGACCGTAATGTAAACATAATTTAACACTTACTCATGTGGTAGTGGTTGATTGCAAGTGTGAGATGCGCATCACGCTCGTAACCTCCTCGGTTTCCATGGTAATTCTATTTCATTTCGTTTTCACAGCACCATCACTGATTTTCTTGAGACATTGTTCAAGATTTCTAGTGAAATAAAAATATATATATAAAAAAAAAAAAAGTTTTGCTGCACTGAACAACGAGAGCGACCGAGCGATACGTCATCGACTAAGCGACTGATGCGACCCTCCGCCGAAAACGGGGAACCGACAGCATGGGTTTGCTCGTGAAATAGGGTTCGCTCGTATCTCCGTTTGCTCGTACAACAGGGTTTTACTGTATCAATATGATCATCATTATAATTATTAATATGAATACTATTATTATTATTAATATCAATAGTATTATTATTAATGTTATTATTATTATTACTGAAATCATTATTATTTATTATCATCAAAATTATTATTAATATTAAATCTGCTTCTTTTCTTCAGACTTATTTTGGTCTCTGAATCAAAATTCTGACTGATATAATCATTCTTTTTCATTCCTACTCGATCAGTTCATTTAGATTCCAATTCTAATCGAACTGTAATAAGAAAACTCTGAAAAGATTTTGTGAATCGCAAACAGTGCAACACATCCTGCCTTTGTGTCTGAATATTGAAGGTTTAATTGAGCTCCAAAGTGGTGTATTTCTAAAGAAACTAATTATTAATATTTTTTCCTCAATGGTACAGATCTGCAGTGTAATTGCCGTTAATTTAAGCAAATTTTACCTCAGGAACCGTATTGTAGAAATGTTGAATATCGTGATTTGATGTTTTTGTTGAACTATGCAATATAGTCAAATTAATCCAGGGTTACATTATTTTTTCAAGATCCCAATAAACCAAATATTAGATTAATTTAGTTGGAATATAAAGTTTGAATTTTGCACACCTAAAAAGAGTCGACTCCTGAAAAGATTCAATTCAGCAGATGTTTTGAGGCAAAAGAGTCGACTCCTTTGAGTCAGTTAAACTGACTCACTGAATCAAATGATTTTTTCGTACATTTATATATGACATATATTTATATCTTCAATTGGTCAGAGTTTCTGAAACGCGAGTTGCATAAGCGATACAGTTTTTAGGACTGGTCTTAGATTTAAATAAATCAAATATTCTTGGCGCCCCAGATTGCTTGAAGACGATGTCTGAAAGCCCTGTGAGGGCTATGAATTGTTCTCGAAGCATCTCTGATGTTTAACTCTAAACAACTAAACATAGGGCAAGTCTGGACTCGATAAGAGTGTGCTTTCGAATTGAGCTGCAAGAGTAAAATGTATGGAAACCCTTCAGCAGTTATGCATTTTATATGTGGGGTCTTTGCCGTCATCGTTCTAAATCTACTCGATAAATACGTTTTTATTATTATATACAATAAACGAATGAATGAAGCGCATCATTTATCATACTATATATGTACAAATGTTTGTGAACATAGGAATAGTGTGTGCTTCTTTTTGAACTTCTCATTCCACATTTAATTAAAATTGCCTATTATAATCAGCTCCACTCTTCTGGGGAGGTGTTAAACAAAATTTTGTGTAGATTCGGCATGAACAATTCATCACAATAGGGTTGTAGCTCTATAGCAGGAGATCTTCCATTGTACCTATGGAAAGCAGATCTTCATGGAGGAACAGGTTTTTAATCTCGTAGTTCAGGTGAAGGGAAAATCTCACACACACACACCATTCATTTTCCTCACGCTGTGCTGCTGGTTTAGGAGAATAATCAGTGATGAAGTGTAGAACCAAACCCAAGTTTTACCCTTTTCCATCATCTTACAAAAAACAAGCCAAAAGTATTGGGACACCGGACTTTTCCACCCGTTACGTATTTCTTCAAGATCTTACCACATAATCGGAGGTACACGATGGTAGAAGACGTCTTCAGATGTGCCAGCATGAGTGTTTCCTTACACTTGAATAAGGGGGCTCAGAGCTGTTCCAGTTTTTTTTTTTTACTGCTAGCATGAAATCTGACAGGATTTTTAAGAGGATTTTTCTCCCCATTTATAAAAGTTTATAATCTTTATCACTAACGTTAACCAGCTGCTGAAGATCAACCAACTTCACGTGATGTCTGACAGGAAAATGTCCTTAACTGCTCAGAATTTTATTTTTTTCTGTTTGGACGTTGATCTGTGTTTGTGTGTGATTTTCTCTTTGTGTGTGTGTGTGTGTGTGTGTGAGAGTGAGAGTCTCTCTGTGTCTCTGTTTTTGTGTGCATTTGTGGATGCACATGTGTCTGTTTCTGTGTGTGTCGTTTTTCTGTGTGTTTCTCTGTGTATGTGATTGTGTCTCTGTATGAATGTGTATCTGTGTGTGACTTTCTCTCTTTGGTGTGTATGTGTGTGTGTGTGTGTGTGTGTGTCTATCTTTGTGTGTGCCTGTGATGTTTGTCTTTGTTTTATTGGTATGTGTGTGTGTGTGCCTGTGATGTGTCTGTGTCTGTTTTGTTGTGTGAATGTCCCTGTGTGTTTCTGTTTGTGTGTGTCTTTCTCTCTCTCTCTCTCTCTTTTTTCTTTTCTGTCTCTCTCTCTCTCTCTCTCTCTCTCTCTCTCTCTCTCTCTCTCTCTCTCTCTCTGTTGGTTTCTCTTTCAGTTGTTAATGTCCCCTGGTCCACTTCTTAATGACCTTCTGGCTCTGCTGATCAAAGTGAGACAAACCCGTCTTTGTTTTTATGACCAGTAAGATGTCATTGTTCCTGAGACAGTTGCAGTCTCGTTTTCATATCTCACTCTGCAGCCTGGTCTGGGTGTGGTCTAGTGGGTGGGGACAGTGGACAGAGATCTCCTGGACATAGTGGTGTCCCTGTGATGGTGAAAGATAATCTGTGTATCAGAGCGTGTCAGAGACACGGGTTTGTGGATGAAAGATGAAGGCAGCGATGGAGTGCTCGTGGTGTTTTTCAGCGTCAGTCCGTCTCTCTCTCCGTCTCCCCGTCTGTTCCTGCACTGCTTTTCTGTCTGTGCGTTCATAATACATGAGATGAACAATCTGCTGAAGGCTCAGCCTCGTCTCTCATTTACACACCATCAATAATGAACACCAACCCACCCTTCCTTTTTTCCCCTCTCTCTCTGTGTGTGTTTGGGTGTGTGTGTGTTTGGATCTGTGTGTGTGTGTGTGTGTGTGTGTGTGTGTGTGTGTCTTTTTGTTTCTGTGTTTCTGTATCTCTTTATCCCTTGCTTTCTAAGGGTTTGTGTATGTTTGTGTCTCTTATGCGCGTATATATGTTTGCGTGTCTTTCTCTTTTGTGTGTGTGTGTGTGTGTGTGCGCGTGCGAGAGAGAGTTGAGATGTCCAGTAGAAAGGTAAACTCTGAGGGCAACAGTGCAGTGTAACAGGAGAGACCTGGGGTCAGTGAGAGACAGAATGGGTTACTACTGTGGTATATTCACACACACACACACTCCCCCCACATACACACTCCCCGCAGACACATGCACACACACTGCACATAAAGACCACATAACACATACCACACACAAACACACCACATAAACACACACACACAAACACACACACACACCCCAAAACAACCTGACAAGTGATTCGAGAAACACGTCTGATGATGTAATGAAGGATTTTGGTCTGTAAGGGGACACAGTGACGTCCTTGTCTTTCCGTTCATTGGTCCATGTCTCCCCCAGAGGCTGAGTTTTTCCTCGTTTGTGTGTAGGAAGCATTTTGTGCGTGTGTGTGTCAGACATCCTCCTGGTTTGATCAGGTGTCAATTTGAGACCTACTGAAATTCTCAAGTTGTCTCAGGGAGTGAAAAAGCAGGAAAGAGTGTGATGGGTTTGTACACCGTTATAATGAAGAGTTTGGCAGGAGGCCTGTCAGGAGAAAAATGCGCACACACACACACACACACACACACACACACACACACACACACACACACCCTGGTCTCTGTACAGCCTTTTTAATAACTAATTCATGCAAGTCGCAGAACACCATCTGTCTGTGCTGTGTACGTACGTGTGTGTGTGTGTGTGTGTGTGTGTGTGTGTGTGTGTGTGTGTGTGTGTGTGTGTGTGTACTTAAGATATGTGATCTGTTTTTTCTCATTCAAAAATACTGTGATGGTCGAGGGACAGAAATTCAAACTTAATTTCTTCATTTGACTGTCACTTTGCACATTACTCTTTGTTTTTTGTATGTCTCTGTCGATGACCTGTCTATCTGTTTTTCTCTGTCCTCTCTTTCACAGTTTATCTGATCATTGCTTTATTGCATAATGAAATTCCCTTGTTCTCTGCAGGGATTTTCTCCCTCGTGGCTCAGGGATCGTCACTCGCAGGCCTCTGGTTCTGCAGCTAATCAACAACAAAGCAGGTGAGTGCATTTCCTCTGACAAAACACACACACACACACACACACACACACACACACACATATACAGGAAACCTGGCAACCCAGAGTCTAACGATTCTGTGTCTGTGTTTAGAGTATGCTGAGTTCTTGCACTGTAAAGGGAAGAAGTTTGTGAACTTTGATGAAGTCCGGATGGAGATTGAGGCCGAGACGGACAGGATCACGGGTTCGAATAAGGGAATCTCCCCCATTCCCATCAACCTGAGAGTCTACTCGCCTAACGGTATCACGCACACGCAGACAAACATACACTTGCACACACACACACACACACACACACACACACACACACACGGAATTGTTAAATCTTTTCAGAACTCAAACTCAATCTCTCTTTTGGTTCCTCAGTGTTGAACCTGACTCTCATCGACCTGCCAGGGATGACCAAGGTTGCCGTGGGCGATCAGCCGGTGGACATCGAGCACCAGATACGAGACATGATTTTGCAGTTCATCACTAAAGACAGCTGTCTGATCCTGGCAGTCACACCGGCCAACACTGACCTGGCCAACTCGGACGCTCTGAAGATCGCCAAGGAAGTGGACCCTCAGGGTACTCCGTGGTTTCCTTCTAGAAAACACAATCAACCATGACCTAGTGTCATGAAACAGACCATGAGTGTGTGTATGTGTGTGTGTTGTTGTTGCAGGTCTCCGCACTGTTGGTGTGATCACCAAGCTTGATCTGATGGACAAAGGAACGGACGCACGAGACATTCTGGAGAACAAGCTGCTCCCACTGCGCAGAGGTGGGTGGGGCTCGTGGACGTGTCCATCAATTACACCTGCAAACACAGCCATGGTTTAACAAAGCGCGTGTGTGTGTGTGTGTGTGTGTGTGTGTGTGTGTGTGTGTGTGTGTTTCAGGCTACATCGGTGTAGTGAATCGTAGTCAGAAGGACATTGACGGCAGGAAGGACATCTGCGTCGCTCTGGCTGCAGAGAGGAAGTTCTTCTTGTCTCACCCCGCTTACAGACACATGGCAGAGAGAATGGGAACGCCGCACCTGCAGAAGACCCTCAACCAGGTTCACCACGTCCTTTCAGACTCCACCCACCAAAGACACCCTGTCCACTCCAATACTAATCTACTAAAATATATTATGTGGATTAATTATGCATCCAGAAATACACAATAAGGACAAAAGTATTGGGACACCTGATTTTTTCACTTATTATTGGTTTTCCTCAAATTGTTAGCACAAAGTTGGGCGACACAGTTGTATAGGACGTGTCTGAACTAGGAGACACAACCCTGATCCATGAAATAGACACTCGCATGCGGACATTCACACACTTTATAC